>NW_018742657.1:0-40232 GCF_001683475.1 Chenopodium quinoa
TAAAGTCAAACACATTCAAACAAAGCTTTTGAATCAAAATGAAAGTCAAACACATTCAAACAAAGCTATTTGAATCAAATGAGAGTCAATACATTAAAACAAAGCTAATTAAATCAAATAAAAGTCTAATACATTCTACAAAGCTAATTGAATCAATAAAAGTCAAATACATTCAAACAAAGCTAATTGAATCAAATGGAAGTCAAATACATTCTACAAAGCTAATGGAATTAAATTAAAGTCAAACACATTCAAAACAAGCTAATTGAATTTAACGAAAGTCAAACACATTCAAATAAAGCTTTCGAATCAAGTGAAAGTCAAATTACAAAGCTAATTGAAACAAATGAAAGTCAAACACATTCAAACAAAGCTATTTGAATCAAATGAAATCAAATACATTCTACTAAGCTAATTGAATCAAATGAAAGTCAAACACATTCAAACAAAGCTATTTGAATCAAATGACAGTCAACATTCTACAAATGAAAGTCAAACACATTCAAACAAAGCTATTTGAATCAAATGAAAGTGAAATGCATTCTACAAAGCTAATTGAATCAAATGAAAGTCAAACACATTCAAATAAAGCTATTTGAATCAAATGAAAGTCAAATACATTCTACAAAGCTAATTGAATCAAATGAAAGTCAAAACACATTCAAACAAAGCTAATTAAATCAAATAAAAGTCTAACACATTCTACAAAGCTAATTGAATCAAATAAAGTCTAATAGTTAATTGAATTAAATTAAAGTCAATCACATTCAACAAAGCTAATTGAGTCAAACATTAAACAAAGCTAAATTGAATCAAATGAAAGTCAAAACACATTCAAACAAAGATTTCGAATCAAATGAAAGTCAAATACATTCTACAAAGCTCATTGAATCAAATGAAAGTCAAACACATTCAAACAAAGCTATTTTAATAAAAAAGAATGTCAAATACATTCTACAAAGCTAATTGAATCAAATAAAAGTCAAACACATTCAAATAAAGCTATTTGAATCAAATAAAAGTCAAATACATTCTACAAAGCTAATTGAATCAAATGAAAGTCAAACACATTCAAACAAAGCTAATTAAATCAAAAAAGTCAAATACATTCTACAAAGCTAATTGAATCATATAAAAGTCAAATACATTCAAACAAAGCTAATTGAATCAAATGGAAGTCAAATACATTCTACAAAGCTAATGGAATTAAATTAAGTCAAACACATTCAAAACAAGCTAATTGAATTTAACGAAAGTCAAACACATTCAAATAAAGCTTTCGAATCAAGTGAAAGTCAAATACATTCTACAAAGCTAATTGAAACAAATGAAAGTCAAACACATTCAAACAAAGCTATTTGAATCAAATGAAAGTCAAATACATTCTACTAAGCTAATTGAATCAAATGAAAGTCAAACACATTCAAACAAAGCTATTTGAATCAAATGACAGTCATTTACATTCTACAAAGCTAATTGTATCAAATGAAAGTCAAACACATTCAAACAAAGCTATTTGAATCAAATGAAAGTGAAATGCATTCTACAAAGCTAATTGAATCAAATGAAAGTCAAACACATTCAAATAAAGCTATTTGAATCAAATGAAAGTCAAATACATTCTACAAAGCTAATTGAATCAAATGAAAGTCAAACACATTCAAACAAAGCTAATTAAATCAAATAAAAAGTCAAATACTTTCTACAAAGCTAATTGAATCAAACAAATACATTCAAACAAAGCTATTGAATCAAATGAATCAAATACATTCTACAAAGCTAATTGAATCAAATGAAAGTCAAACACATTCAAACAAAGCTATTTGAATCAAATGAGAGTCAAACATTAAAACAAAGCTAATTAAATCAAATAAAGTCTAATACATTCTACAAAGCTAATTGAATTAAATAAAGTAAAACACATTCAAACAAAGCTAATTGAATCGAAAGTCAAACACATTCAAATAAAGCTTTCGAATCAAATGAAAGTCAAATACATTCTACAAAGCTAATTGAATCAAATGAAAGTCAAACACATTCAAACAAAGCTATTTGAATCAAATGACAGTCAAATACATTCTACTAAGCTAATTGAATCAAATGAAAGTCAAACACATTCAAACAAAGCTATTTGAATCAAATGAAAGTGAAATGCATTCTACAAAGCTAATTGAATCAAATGAAAGTCAAACACATTCAAAAAGCTAATTAAATCAAATATTGAATCAATAAAAGTGCTAATTGAATTAAATTAAAGTCAAACACATTATTGAATCAAATGAAAGTCAAACACATTCAAACAAAGCTATTTGAATCAAATGAAGTCAAATACATTAAAACAAAGCTAATTAAATCAAATAAAAGTCTAATACATTCTACAAAGCTAATTGAATTAAATTAAAGTCAATCACATTCAAACAAAGCTAATTGAATCAAATGAAAGTCAAACACATTCAAACAAAGATTTCGAATCAAATGAAAGTCAAATACATTCTACAAAGCTCATTGAATCAAATGAAAGTCAAACACATTCAAACAAAGCTATTTTAATAAAATGAATGTCAAATACATTCTACAAAGCTAATTGAATCAAATGAAAGTCAAACACATTCAAATAAAGCTATTTAAACCAAATAAAGTCAAATACATTCTACAAAGCTAATTGAATCAAATGAAAGTCAAACACATTCAAACAAAGCTAATTAAATCAAATAAAAGTCAAATACATTCTACAAAGCTAATTGAATCATATAAAAGTCAAATACATTCAAACAAAGCTAATTGAATCAAATGGAAGTCAAATACATTCTACAAAGCTAATGGAATTAAATTAAAGTCAAACACATTCAAAAAAGCTATTGAATCAAATGAAAGTCAAATACATTCTACAAGCTAATTGAATCAAATGAAAGTCAAACACATTCAAACAAAGCTATTTGAATCAAATGACAGTCAAATACATTCTACAAAGCTAATTGTATCAAATGAAAGTCAAACACATTCAAACAAAGCTATTTGAATCAAATGAAAGTGAAATGCATTCTACAAAGCTAATTGAATCAAATGAAAGTGAAACACATTCAAACAAAGCTAATTGAATCAAATGAAAGTCAAACACATTCAAATAAAATTATTGAATCAAATGAAAGTCAAATACGTTCTAAAAGCTAATTGTGTCAAATGAAAGTCAAACGCAATAAAAAAAGCTATTTGAGTCAAATGAAAGTCAAACACATTCAAACAAAGTTGTTTAAATTAAATGAATGTGAAATGTATTCTTCAAAGCTAATTGAATCAAATGAAAGTTAAACGCATTCAAACAAAGCTATTTGAATCAAATGAAAGTCAAACACATTCAAACAAAGCTAATTGAATCAAATAAAAAGTCAAATACATTCAACAAAGCTAATTGAATCAAATGAAAGTCAAACACATTCAAACAAAGCTAATTGAATCAAATGAAAGTCAAACACATTCAAACAAAGCTATTTAATCAAATGAAAGTCAATTACATTCTACAAAGCAAACAAACACATTCAAACAAAGCTATTGAATCAAATGAAAGTCAAAAATTATATTTGAATCAAATGAAGTCAAATACATTAAAACAAGCTAATTAAATCAAAAAAAAGTCAAATACATTCTACAAAGCTAATTGAATTAAATTAAAGTCAAACATTCAAACAAAGCTATTTGAATCAAATGAAAGTCAAACACATTCAAACAAAGCTATTGAATCAAATGAGAGTCAATTACATTAAAACAAAGCTAATTAAATCAAATAAAAGTCTAATACATTCTACAAAGCTAATTGAATTAAATTAAAGTCAATCACATTCAAACAAAGCTAATTGAATCAAATGAAAGTTAAAACATTCAAACAAAGCTATTTGAATCAAATGAAAGTCAAACACATTCAACCAAAGCTAATTGAATCAAATGAAAGTCAAATACATTCAACAAAATTGAATCAAATGAAAGTCAAAAACATTCAAACAAAGCTAATTTAATTGAATGAAAGTCAATTACATTCTACAAAGCTAATTGAATCAAATGAAAGTCAAACACATTCAAACAAAGCTATTTGAATCAAATGAAAGTCAAACACATTCAAACAAAGCTATTTGAATCAAATAAAGTCAAATACATTAAAACAAAGCTAATAAATCAAATGTCAAATACATTAAAACAAAGCTAATTGAATTAAACAAAGTCAAACACATTCAAACAAAGCTAATTGAATCAAATGAAAGTCAAAAACACAGAAAAGCTAAATCAAATGAAAGTCAAACACATTCAAACAAAGCTATTTTAATAAAAATGAAAGTCAAATACATTCTACAAAGCTAATTGAATCAAATGAAAGTCAAACACATTCAAATAAAGCTATTTGAATCAAATAAAAGTCAAATACATTCTACAAAGCTAATTGAATCAAATGAAAGTCAAAACATTCAAACAAAGCTAATTAAATCAAATAAAAAGTCAAATACATTCTACAAAGCTAATTGAATCAATAAAGTCAAATACATTCAAACAAAGCTAATTGAATCAAATGGAAGTCAAATACATTCTACAAAGCTAAAATTAAATTAAAGTCAAACACATTCAAAACAAGCTAATTGAATTTAACGAAAGTCAAACACATTCAAATAAAGCTTTCGAATCAAGTGAAAGTCAAATACATTCTACAAAGCTAATTGAAACAAATGAAAGTCAAACACATTCAAACAAAGCTATTTGAATCAAATGAAAGTCAAATACATTCTACTAAGCTAATTGAATCAAATGAAAGTCAAACACATTCAAACAAAGCTATTTGAATCAAATGACAGTCATTACATTCTACAAAGCTAATGTATCAAATGAAAGTCAAACACATTCAAACAAAGCTATTTGAATCAAATGAAAGTGAAAGCATTCTACAAAGCTAATTGAATCAAATGAAAGTCAAACACATTCAAATAAAGCTATTTAAATCAAATGAAAGTCAAATAATTCTACAAAGCTAATTGAATCAAATGAAAGTCAAATTCAAACAAAGCTAATTAAATCAAATAAAAGCAACTACATTCTACAAAGCTAATTGAATCATAAAAAGTCAAATACATTCAAACAAAGCTAATTGAATCAAATGAAGTCAAATACATTCTACTAAGCTAATTGAATCAAATGAAAGTCAAACACATTCAAACAAAGCTATTTGAATCAAATGAGTCAACATTCTACAAAGCTAATTGATCAAATGAAAGTCAACACATTCAAACAAAGCTATTCAAATGACATTCTACAAAGCTAATTGAATCAAATGAAAGTCAAACACATTCAAATAAAGCTATTTGAATCAAATGAAAGTCAAATACATTCTACAAAGCTAATTGAATCAAATGAAAGTCAAACATTCAAACAAAGCTATTAAAATCAAAAAAGTCAAATACATTCTACAAAGCTAATTGAATCATATAAAAGTCAAATACATTCTACAAAGCTAATTGAATTAAATTAAAGTCAAACACATTCAAACAAAGCTATTTGAATCAAATGAAAGTCAAACACATTCAAACAAAGCTATTTGAATCAAATGAGAGTCAAATACATTAAAACAAAGCTAATTAAATCAAATGAAAGTCTAATACATTCTACAAAGCTAATTGAATTAACGAAAGTCAAACACATTCAAACAAAGCTATTTGAATCAAAAGAAAGTCAAATACATTCTACTAAGCTAATTGAATCAAATGAAAGTCAAACACATTCAAACAAAGCTATTTGAATCAAATGACAGTCAAATACATTCTACAAAGCTAATTGTATCAAATGAAAGTCAAACACATTCAAACAAAGCTATTTGAATCAAATGAAAGTGAAATGCATTCTACAAAGCTAATTGAATCAAATGAAAGTGAAACACATTCAAACAAAGCTAATTGAATCAAATGAAAGTCAAACACATTCAAATAAAGCTATTGAATTAAATGAAAGTCAAATACGTTCTACAAAGCTATTGTATCAAATGAAAGTCAAACGCAATCAAATAAAGCTATTTGAGTCAAATGAAAGTCAAACACATTCAAACAAAGTTTTTAAATTAAATGAATGTAAAATGTATTCTTCAAAGCTAATTGAATCAAATGAAAGTTAAACGCATTCAAACAAAGCTATTTGAATCAAATGAAAGTCAAACACATTCAAACAAAGCTAATTGAATCAAAAAAGTCAAAGCTAATTGAATCAAATGAAAGTCAACACATTCAAACAAAGCTAATTGAATCAAATGAAAGTCAAGCACATTCAAACAAAGCTATTTTAATCCAATGAAAGTCAAATTACATTCTACAAAGCTAATTAATCAAATGAAAAAACACATTCAAACAAGCTATTTGAATCAAATGAAAGTCAAACACATTCAAACAAAGCTATTTGAATCAAATGAGAGTCAAATACATTAAAACAAAGCTAATTAAATCAAAAAAAAAGTCAAATACATTCTACAAAGCTAATTGAATTAAATTAAAGTCAATCACATACAAACAAAGCTAATTGAATCAAATGAAAGTCAAACACATTCAAACAAAGATTTCGAATCAAATGAAAGTAAAATACATTCTACAAAGCTCATTGAATCAAATGAAAGTCAAACACATTCAAACAAAGCTATTTTAATAAAATGAATGTCAAATACATTCTACAAAGCTAATTGAATCAAATGAAAGTCAAACACATTCAAATAAAGCTATTTGAATCAAATAAAATTCAAATACATTCTACAAAGCTAATTGAATCAAATGAAAGTCAAATACATTCAAACAAAGCTAATTAAATCAAATAAAAGTCAAATACATTCTACAAAGCTAATCAAATCATATAAAGTCAAATGCATTCAAACAAAGCTAATTGAATCAAATGAAGTCAAATACATTCTACAAAGCTAATTGAATCAAATGAAAGTCAAACACATTCAAACAAAGCTATTTGAATCAAATGAGAGTCAAATACATTAAACAAAGCTAATTAAATCAAATAAAAATCTAATACATTCTACAAAGCAAATTGAATTTAACGAAATTCAAACACATTTAAACAAAGCTATTTGAATCAAATGAGTGTCATTTACATTCTACAAAGCTAATTGTATCAAATGAAAGTCAAACACATTCAAACAAAGCTATTTGAATCAAATGAAAGTGAAATGCATTCTACAAAGCTAATTGAATCAAATGAAAGTCAAACATTCAAAAAGCAAATCAAATGAAAGTCAAATACATTCTACAAAGCTAATTGAATCAAATGAAAGTCAATCAATTCAAACAAAGCTAATTAAATCAAAAAAGCAACTACATTCTCAAAGCTAATTGAATCATATAAAAGTCAAATACATTCAAACAAAGCTAATTGAATCAAATGAAAGTCAAACACATTCAAACAAAGATTTCGAATCAATGAAAGTAAAATACATTCTACAAATCTCATTGAATCAAATGAAAGTCAAACACATTCAAACAAAGCTATTTTAAAAAAATGAATGTCAAATACATTCTACAAAGCTAATTGAATCAAATGAAAGTCAAACACATTCAAATAAAAGCTATTTGAATCAAATAAAATTCAAATACATTCTACAAAGCTAATTGAATCAAATGAAAGTCAAACACATTCAAACAAAGCTATTAAATCAATAAAAGTCAAACACAAAGCTAATTGAATCATATAAAGTCAAATGCATTCAACAAAGCTAATTGAATCAAATGGAAGTGAAAACAAACAAAGCTAATGAATTGTCAAACACATTCAAACAAGCTACAAATGAAAGTCAAACACATTCAAATATTTGAATCAAATGAAAGTGAAATACATTCTACAAAGCTAATTGAATCAAATGAAATCAAACACATTCAAATAAAGCTATTTGAATCAAATGAAAGTCAAATACATTCTAAAAGCTAATTGAATCAAATGAAAGTCACATTCAAACAAAGCTAATTAAATCAAATAAAAGTCAAATACATTCTACAAAGCTAATTGAATCAAATAAAAGTCAAATACATTCTACAAAGCTAATTGAATTAAATTAAAGTCAAACACATTCAAACAAAGCTATTTGAATTAAATGAAAGTCAAACACATTCAAACAAAGCTATTGAATCAAATGAGAGTCAAATACATTAAAAAAAGCTAATTAAATCAAATAAAAGTCTAATACATTCTACAAAGCTAATTGAATTTAACGAAAGTCAAACACATTCAAACAAAGCTATTTGAATCAAATGAAAGTCAAATACATTCTACTAAGCTAATTGAAAAATGAAAGTCAAACACATTCAAACAAAGCTATTTGAATCAAATGAAGTCAAATACATTCTACAAAGCTAATTGTATCAAATGAAAGTCAAACACATTCAAACAAAGCTATTTGAATCAAATGAAAGTGAAATGCATTCTACAAAGCTAATTGAATCAAATGAAAGTGAAACACATTCAAACAAAGCTAATTGAATCAAATGAAAGTCAAACACATTCAAATTTGAATCAAATGAAAGTCAAATACGTTCTACAAAGCTAATTGTATCAAATGAAAGTCAAATCAAATAAAGCTATTTCAAATGAAAGTCAAACACATTCAAACAAAGTTGTTTAAATTAAATGAATGTAAATGTATTCTTCAAATAATTGAATCAAATGAAAGTTAAACGCATTCAAACAAAGCTATTTGAATCAAATGAAAGTCAAACACATTCAAACAAAGCTAATTGAATCAAATAAAAGTCAAATACATTCAACAATGCTAATTGAATCAAATGAAAGTCAAACACATTCAAACAAAGCTAATTGAATCAAATGAAAGTCAAGCACATTCAACAAAGCTATTTTAATCAATGAAAGTCAACATTCTACAAAGCTAATTGAATCAAATGAAAGCCAAACACATTCAAACAAAGCTATTTGAATCAAATGAAAGTCAAACACATTCAAACAAAGCTATTTGAATCAAATGAGAGTCAAATACATTAAAACAAAGCTAATTAAATCAAATAAAAGTCAAATACATTCTACAAAGCTAATTGAATTAAATTAAAGTCAAACATTCAAACAAAGCTAATTGAATCAAATGAAAGTCAAACACATTCAAACAAAGATTTCGAATCAAATGAAAGTTACATTCTACAAAGCTCATTGAATCAAATGAAAGTCAAACACATTCAAACAAAGCTATTTTAATAAAATGAATGTCAAATACATTCTACAAAGCTAATTGAATCAAATGAAAGTCAAACACATTCAAATAAAGCTATTTGAATCAAATAAAATTCAAATACATTCTACAAAGCTAATTGAATCAAATGAAAGTCAAACACATTCAAACAAAGCTAATTAAATCAAATAAAAGTCAAATACATTCTACAAAGCTAATTGAATCATATAAAGTCAAACATTCAAACAAAGCTAATTGAATCAAATGAAGTCAAATACATTCTACAAAGCTAATTGAATCAAATGAAAGTCAAACACATTCAAACAAAGCTATTTGAATCAAATGAAGTCAAATACATTAAAACAAAGCTAATTAAATCAAAGCAAATTGAATTGAAAGTCAAACACATTCAAACAAAGCTATTTGAATCAAATGACATTCTACAAAGCTAATTGATCAAATGAAAGTCAAACACATTCAAACAAAGCTATTTGAATCAAATGAAAGTGAAATGCATTCTACAAAGCTAATTGAATCAAATGAAAGTCAAACACATTCAAATAAAGCTAAATCAAATGAAAGTCAAATACATTCTACAAAGCTAATTGAATCAAATGAAAGTCAATGCTAATCAAATAAAAGCAAATACAAAAGCTAATTGAATCAATAAAAGTCAAATACATTCAAACAAAGCTAATTGAATCAAATGAAAGTCAAACACATTCAAACAAAGATAATCAATGAAAGTTACATTCTACAAAGCTATTGAATCAAATGAAAGTCAAACACATTCAAACAAAGCTATTTTAATAAAATGAATGTCAAATACATTCTACAAAGCTAATTGAATCAAATGAAAGTCAAACACATTCAAATAAAGCTATTTGAATCAAATAAAAGTCAAATACATTCTACAAAGCTAATTGAATCAAATGAAAGTCAAACACATTCAAACAAAGCTAATTAAATCAAATAAAAGTCAATTCTAAAAGCTAATTGAATCAAATAAAAGTCAAACATTCAAACAAAGCTAATTGAATCAAATGAAGTGAAATACATTCTACAAAGCTAATTGTTTCAAACAAGCTAATTGATCAAATGAAAGTCAAACACATTCAAACAAAGCTATTTGAATCAAATGAAAGTAAATACATTCTACAAAGCTAATTGAATCAAATGAAATCAAACACATTCAAATAAAGCTAAATCAAATGAAAGTCAAATAATTCTACAAAGCTAATTGAATCAAATGAAAGTCAAACACATTCAAACAAAGCTAATTAAATCAAATAAAAGTCAAATACATTCTACAAAGCTAATTGAATCAAATAAAAGTCAAATACATTCTACAAAGCTAATTGAATTAAATTAAAGTCAAACACATTCAAACAAAGCTATTTGAATCAAATGAAAGTCAAAATTCAAACAAAGCTATTTGAATCAAACAAAGCTAATTAAATCAAATAAAAGTCTAATACATTCTACAAAGCTAATTGAATGAAAGTCAAACACATTCAAACAAAGCTATTTGAATCAATGAAAGTCAAATACATTCTACTAAGCTAATTGAATCAAATGAAAGTCAAACACATTCAAACAAAGCTATTTGAATCAAATGACAGTCAAATACATTCTACAAAGCTAATTGTATCAAATGAAAGTCAAACACATTCAAACAAAGCTATTTGAATAAAATGAAAGTGAAATGCATTTTACAAAGCTAATTGAATCAAATGAAAGTGAAACACATTCAAACAAAGCTAATTGAATCAAATGAAAGTCAAACACATTCAAATAAAGCTATTGAATCAAATGAAAGTCAAATACGTTCTACAAAGCTAATTGTATCAAATGAAAGTCAAACGCAATCAAATAAAGCTATTTGAGTCAAATGAAAGTCAAACACATTCAAACAAAGTTGTTTAAATTAAATGAATGTGAAATGTATTCTTCAAAGCTAATTGAATCAAATGAAAGTTAAACGCATTCAAAAAAGCTATTTGAATCAAATGAAAGTCAAACACATTCAATTGAATCAAATAAAAGTCAAATACATTCAACAAAGCTAATTGAATCAAATGAAAGTCAAACACATTCAAACAAAGCTAATTGAATCAAATGAAAGTCAACATTCAAACAAAGCTATTTTAATCAATGAAAGTCAAAACATTCTACAAAGCTAATTGAATCAAATGAAAGTCAAACACATTCAAACAAAGCTATTTGAATCAAATGAAAGTCAAACACATTCAAACAAAGCTATTGAATCAAATGAAGTCAAATACATTAAAACAAAGCTAATTAAATCAAATAAAGTCAAATACATTCTACAAAGCTAATTGAATTAAATTAAAGTCAATCACATTCAAACAAAGCTAATTGAATCAAATGAAAGTCAAACACATTCAAACAAAGATTTCGAATCAAATGAAAGTAAAATACATTCTACAAAGCTCATTGAATCAAATGAAAGTCAAACACATTCAAACAAAGCTATTTTAATAAAATGAATGTCAAATACATTCTAAAAGCTAATTGAATCAAATGAATCAAACACATTCAAATAAAGCTATTTGAATTAAATAAATTCAAATACATTCTACAAAGCTAATTGAATCAAATGAAAGTCAAACACATTCAATAATTAAATCAAATAAAAGTCAAATACATTCTACAAAGCTAATTGAATAAATAAAAGTCAAACACATTCAAACAAAGCTAATTCAAATAAAAGTCAAATACATTCTACAAAGCTAATTGAATCAAATAAAAGTCAAACATTCAAACAAAGCTAATTGAATCAAATGAAAGTCAAACACATTCAAAACAAAGCTAATTGAATTTAACGAAAGTCAAACACATTCAAAAAGCTTTCGAATCAAGTGAAAGTCAAATACATTCTACAAAGCTAATTGAAACAAATGAAAGTCAAACAAACAAAGCTATTTGAATCAAATGAAAGTCAAATACATTGCTAATTGAATCAAATGAAAGTCAAACACATTCAACAAAGCTATTTGAATCAAATGACAGTCATTTACATTCTTCAAAGCTAATGATCAAATGAAAGTCAAACACATTCAAACAAAGCTATTTGAATCAAATGAAAGTGAAATGCATTCTACAAAGCTAATTGAATCAAATGAAAGTCAAACACATTCAAATAAAGCTATTTGAATCAAATGAAAGTCAAATACATTCTACAAAGCTAATTGAATCAAATGAAAGTCAAACACATTCAAACAAAGCTAATTAAATCAAATAAAAGTCAAATACATTCTACAAAGCTAATTGAATCATATAAAAGTCAAATACATTCAAACAAAGCTAATTGAATCAAATGGAAGTCAATACATTCTACAAAGCTAATTGAATCAAATGAAAGTCAAACACATTCAAACAAAGCTATTTGAATCAAATGAGAGTCAAATACATTAAAACAAAGCTAATTAAATCAAATAAAAGTCTAATACATTCTACAAAGCAAATTGAATTGAAAGTCAAACACATTCAAACAAAGCTATTTGAATCAAATGAAAAGCTAATTGAATCAAATGAAAGTCAAACACATTCAAACAAAGCTATTTGAATCAAATGAAGTCAAATACATTCTACAAAGCTAATTGATCAAATGAAAGTCAAACACATTCAAACAAAGCTATTTGAATCAAATGAAAGTGAAATGCATTCTACAAAGCTAATTGAATCAAATGAAAGTGAAACACATTCAAACAAAGCTAATTGAATCAAATGAAAGTCAAACACATTCAAATAAAGCTATTGAATCAAATGAAAGTCAAATACGTTCTACAAAGCTAATTGTATCAAATGAAAGTCAAATCAAATAAAGCAATTTCAAATGAAAGTCAAACACATTCAAACAAAAAATTAAATGAATGTGAAATGTATTCTTCAAAGCTAATTGAATCAAATGAAAGTTAAACATTCAAACAAAGCTATTTGAATCAAATGAAAGTCAAACACATTCAAACAAAGCTAATTGAATCAAATAAAAGTCAAATACATTCAACAAAGCTAATTGAATCAAATGAAAGTCAAACACATTCAAACAAAGCTAATTGAATCAAATGAAAGTCAAGCACATTCAAACAAAGCTATTTAATCAATGAAAGTCAATACATTCTACAAAGCTAATTGAATCAAATGAAAAGTCAAACACATTCAAACAAAGCTATTTGAATCAAATGAAAGTCAACACATTAAACAAAGCTATTTGAATCAAATGAAGTCAAACATTAAACAAAGCTAATTAAATCAAATAAAAGTCAAATACATTCTACAAAGCTAATTGAATAAATTAAAGTCAAACACATTCAAACAAAGCTATTGAATCAAATGAAATCAAACACATTCAAACAAAGCTATTTGAATCAAATCAAATACATTAAAACAAAGTTAAATCAAATAAAAGGCTCAAAGCTAATTGAATTAAATAAAGTCAAACACATTCAAACAAAGCTAATTGAATCAAAAAGTCAAATCAAACAAAGGAATCAAATGAAAGTCAAATACATTCTACAAAGCTAATTGAATCAAATGAAAGTCAAACACATTAAAACAAAGCTATTTGAATCAAATGAAAGTCAAATACATTCTAAAAGCTAATTGAATCAAATGAAAGTCAAACACATTCAAACAAAGCTATTTTCAAATGAAAGTCAAATACATTCTACAAAGCTATTGAATCAAATGAAAGTCAAACACATTCAAATAAAGCTAATTGAATCAAATGAAAGTCAAACACATTCAAATAAAGCTATTGAATCAAATGAAAGTCAAATACATTCTACAAAGCTAATTGAATCAAATGGAAGTCAAATACATTCTACAAAGCTAATGAATTAATTAAAGTCAAACATATTCAAAACAAGCTAATTGAATTTAAGAAAGTCAAACACATTCAAATAAAGCTTTCGAATCAAGTGAAAGTCAAATACATTCTACAAAGCTAATTGAAACAAATGAAAGTCAAACACATTCAAACAAAGCTATTTGAATCAAATGAAAGTCAAATACATTCTACTAAGCTAATTGAATCAAATGAAAGTCAAACACATTCAAACAAAGCTATTTGAATCAAATGACAGTCATTACATTCTACAAAGCTAATATCAAATGAAAGTCAAACACATTCAAACAAAGCTATTTGAATCAAATGAAAGTGAAATGCATTCTACAAAGCTAATTGAATCAAATGAAAGTCAAACACATTCAAATAAAAGCTATTTGAATAAAATGAAAGTCAAATAATTACAAAGCTAATTGAATCAAATGAAAGTCAAACACATTCAAACAAAGCTAATTAAATCAAATAAAAGTCAAATACATTCTACAAAGCTAATTGAATCAATAAAAGTCAAACATTCAATAATTGAATCAAATGAAGTCAAATACATTCTACAAAGCTAATTGAATCAAATGAAAGTCAAACATTCAAACAAAGCTATTTGAATCAAATGAGAGTCAAATACATTAAAACAAAGCTAATTAAATTAAATAAAAGTCTAATACATTCTACAAAGCAAATTGAATTTAACGAAAGTCAAACACATTCAAACAAAGCTATTTGAATCAAATGAAAGTCAAATACATTCTACAAGCTAATTGAATCAAATGAAAGTCAAACACATTCAAACAAAGCTATTTGAATCAAATGACAGTCAAATACATTCTACAAAGCTAATTGTATCAAATGAAAGTCAAACACATTCAAACAAAGCTATTTGAATCAAATGAAAGTGAAATGCATTCTACAAAGCTAATTGAATCAAATGAAAGTGAAACACATTCAAACAAAGCTAATTGAATCAAATGAAAGTCAAACACATTCAAATAAAGCTAAATCAAATGAAAGTCAAATACGTTCTACAAAGCTAATTGATCAAATGAAAGTCAAACGCATCAAATAAAGCAATTTGAGTCAAATAAAAGTCAAACACATTCAAACAAAGCTTCAAAGCTAATTGAATCAAATGAAAGTTAAACATTCAAACAAAGCTATTTGAATCAAATGAAAGTCAAAACACATTCAAACAAAGCTAATTGAATCAAATGAAAGCTAATTGAATCAAATGAAAGTCAAACACATTCAAACAACAAATGAAAGTCAATTCAAACAAAGCTATTTTAATCAATGAAAGTCAATTACATTCTACAAAGCTAATTGAATCAAATGAAAGTCAAACACATTCAAACAAAGCTATTTGAATCAAATGAAAGTCAAACATTCAAACAAAGCTATTTGAATCAAATGAAGTCAAATACATTAAAACAAAGCTAATTAAATCAAATAAAAGTCAAATACATTCTACAAAGCTAATTGAATTAAATTAAAGTCAAACACATTCAAACAAAGAATCAAATGAAAGTCAAACACATTCAAACAAAGCTATTTGAATCAAATGAGAGTCAAATACATTAAAACAAAGCTAATTAAATCAAATAAAGTCTAATACATTCTACAAAGCTAATTGAATTAAATTAAAGTCAATCACATTCAAACAAAGCTAATTGAATCAAACACATTCAAACAAAGCTAATTGAATCAAATGAAAGTCAAACACATTCAAACAAAGATTTCGAATCAAATGAAAGTCAAATACATTCTACAAAGCTATTGAATCAAATGAAAGTGCTATTTGAATCAAATGAAAGTCAAATACATTCAAAAGCTAATTGAATCAAATGAAAGTCAAACACATTCAAACAAAGCTATTTATCAAATGAAAGTCAAATACATTCTACAAAGCTATTGAATCAAATGAAAGTTCAAACTATTGAATCAAATGAAAGTCAAACACATTCAAATAAAGCTATTGAATCAAATGAAAGTCAAATACATTCTACAAAGCTAATTGAATCAAATGGAAGTCAAATACATTCTACAAAGCTAATGGAATAAATTAAAGTCAAACACATTCAAAACAAGCTAATTGAATTTAACGAAAGTCAAACACATTCAAATAAAGCTAATCAATGAAAGTCAAATACATTCTACAAAGCTAATTGAAACAAATGAAAGTCAAACACATTCAAACAAAGCTATTTGAATCAAATGAAAGTCAAATACATTCTACTAAGCTAATTGAATCAAATGAAAGTCAAACACATTCAAACAAAGCTATTTTGAAGTCAAACATTCTACAAAGCTAATATCAAATGAAAGTCAAACACATTCAAACAAAGCTATTTGAATCAAATGAAAGTCAAATACATTCTACAAAGCTAATTGAATCAAATGAAAGTCAAACACATTCAAATAAAGCTATTTGAATAAAATGAAAGTCAAATACATTCTACAAAGCTAATTTAATCAAATGAAAGTCAAACACATTCAAACAAAGCTAATTAAATCAAATAAAAGTCAAATACATTCTACAAAGCTAATTGAATCAATAAAAGTCAAATACATTCAAACAAAGCTAATTGAATCAAATGGAAGTCAATTACATTCTACAAAGCTAATTGAATCAAATGAAAGTCAAACACATTCAAACAAAGCTATTTGAATCAAATGAGAGTCAAATACATTAAAACAAAGCTAATTAAATCAAATAAAAGTCTAATACATTCTACAAAGCTAATTGAATTGAAAGTCAAACACATTCAAACAAAGCTATTTGAATCAAATGAAAGTCAAATACATTACAAAGCTAATTGAATCAAATGAAAGTCAAAGCTATTTGAATCAAATGAAAGTCAAATACATTCAACAAAGCCAAATAAAGTCAAATCACTATTGAAAATGAAAGTCAAACACATTCAAATTTTTTAAATTAAATGAATGTGAAATGTATTCTTCAAAGCTAATTGAATCAAATGAAAGTTAAACGCATTCAAACAAAGCTATTTGAATCAAATGAAAGTCAAACACATTCAGACAAAGCTAATTGAATCAAATGAAAGTCAAATACATTCAACATAGCTAATTGAATCAAATGAAAGTCAAACACATTCAAACAAAGCTAATTGAATCAAATGAAAGTCTAGCACATTCAAACAAAGCTATTTTAATAGAATGAAAGTCAATTACATTCTACAAAGCTAATTGAATCAAATGAAAGTCAAACACATTCAAACAAAGCTATTTGAATCAAATGAAAGTCAAACACATTCAAACAAAGCTATTTGAATCAAATGAGAGTCAAATACATTAAAACAAAGCTAATTAAATCAAATAAAAGTCTAATACATTCTACAAAGCTAATTGAATTAAATTAAAGTCAAACACATTCAAGCAAAGCTAATTGAATCGAATGAAAGTCAAACACATTCAAACAAAGATTTCGAATCAAATGAAAGTCAAATACATTCTACAAAGCTCATTGAATTAAATGAAAGTCAAACACATTCAAACAAAGCTATTTTAATAAAATGAATGCCAAATACATTCTACAAAGCTAATTGAACCAAATGAAAGTCAAACACATTCAAATAAAGCTATTTGAATCAAATGAAAGTCAAATACATTCTACAAAGCTAATTGAATCAAATGAAAGTCAAACACATTCAAACAAAGCTAATTAAATCAAATAAAAGTCAAATACATTCTACAAAGCTAATTGAATCATATAAAAGTTAAATACATTCAAACAAAGCTAATTGAATCAAATGAAAGTCAAATACATTCTACAAAGCTAATGGAATTAAATTAAAGTCAAATACATTCAAAACAAGCTAATTGAATTTAACGAAAGTCAAACACATTCATATAAAGCTTTCGAATCAAGTGAAAGTCAAATGCATTCTACAAAGCTAATTGAAACAAATGAAAGTCAAACACATTCAAACAAAGCTATTTGAATCAAATGAAAAGTCAAATACATTCTACTAAGCTAATTGAATCAAATGAAAGTCAAACACATTCAAACAAAGCTATTTGAATCAAATGATAGTCAAACACATTCAAACAAAGCTATTTGAATCAAATGAGAGTCAAATACATTAAAACAAAGCTAATTAAATCAAATAAAAGTCTAATACATTCTACAAAGCTAATTGAATTAAAATAAAGTCAAACCCATTCAAACAAAGCTAATTGAATCAAATGAAAGTCGAACACATTCAAACAAAGATTTCGAATCAAATGAAAGTCAAATACATTCTACAAAGCTCAGTGAATCAAATGAAAGTCAAACACATTCAAACAAAGCTATTTTAATAAAATGAATGTCAAATACATTCTACAAAGCTAATTGAATAAAATGAAAGTCAAACACATTCAAATAAAGCTATTTGAATCAAATGAAAGTCAAATACATTCTAAAAAGCTAATTGAATCAAATGAAAGTCAAACACATTCAAACAAAGCTAATTAAATCAAATAAAAGTCAAATACATTCTACAAAGCTAATTGAATCATATAACAGTCAAATGCATTCAAACAAAGCTAATTGAATCAAATGGAAGTCAAATACATTCTACAAAGCTAATGGAATTAAATTAAAGTCAAACACATTCAAAACAAGCTAATTGAATTTAACGAAAGTCAAACACATTCCAATAAAGCTTTCGAATCAAGTGAAAGTCAAATACATTCTACAAAGCTAATTGAAACAAATGAAAGTCAAACACATTCAAACAAAGCTATTTTGAATCAAATGAAAGTAAAATACATTCTACTAAGCTAATTGAATCAAATGAAAGTCAAACACATTCAAACAAAGCTATTTGAATCAAATGGCAGTCATTTACATTCTACAAAGCTTAATTGTATCAAATGAAAGTCAAACACATTCAAACAAAGCTATTTAAATCAAATGAAAGTGAAATGCATTCTACAAAGCTAATTGAATCAAATGAAAGTCAAACACATTCAAATAAAGCTATTTGAATCAAATGAAAGTCAAATACATTCTACAAAGTTGATTGAATCAAATGAAAAGTCAAACACATTCAAACAAAGCTAATTAAAATCAAATAAAGTCAAATACATTCTACAAAGCTAATTGAATCATATAAAGTCAAATACATTCAAACAAAGCTAATTGAATCAAATGGAAGTCAAACACATTCTACAAAGCTAATTGAATTAAATTAAAGTCAAACACATTCAAAACAAGCTAATTGAATTTAACAAAAGTCAAACACATTCAAACAAAGCTATTTGAATCAATTGAGAGTCAAATACATTTAAACAAAGCTAATTAAATCAAATAAAAGTCTAATACATTCTACAAAGCTAATTGAATCAAATGAAAGTCAAACACATTCAAACAAAGCTAATTGAATCAAATGAAAGTCAAACACATTCAAACAAAGCTATTTTAATAAAATGAATGTCGAATACATTCTACAAAGCTAATTAAATCAAATGAAAGTCAAACACATTCAAACAAAGCTATTTGAAGAAAATGAAAGTCAAATACATTCTACAAAGCAAATTGAATCAAATGAAAGTCAAACACAGTCAAACAAAGTTATTTGATTCAAATGAAAGTCAAATACATTCTACAAAGCTAACTGAATCAAATGAAAGTCAAACACATTCAAACAAAGCTAATTAAATCAAATAAAAGTCAAATACATTCTACAAAGCTAATTGAATCATATAAAAGTCAAATACATTCAAACAAAGCTAATTGAATCAAATGGAAGTCAAATACATTCTACAAAGCTAATGGAATTAAATTAAAGTCAAAACACATTCAAAACAAGCTAATTGAATTTAACGAAAGTCAAACACATTCAAATAAAGCTTTTCGAATCAAGTGAAAGTCAAAAACATTCTACAAAGCTAATTCAAACAAATGAAAGTCAAACACATTTCAAACAAAGCTATTTGAATCAAATGAAAGTCAAATACATTCTACTAAGCTAATTGAATCAAATGAAAGTCAAACACATTCAAAACAAAGCTATTTGAATCAAATGACAGTCATTTACATTCTACAAAGCTAATTGTATCAAATGAAAGTCAAACACATTCAAACAAAGCTATTTGAATCAAATGAAAGTGAAATGCATTCTACAAAGCTAATTGAATCAAATGAAAGTCAAACACATTCAAATAAAGCTATTTGAATCAAATGAAAGTCAAATACATTCTACAAAGCTAATTGAATCAAATGAAAGTCAAACACATTCAAACAAAGCTAATTAAATCAAATAAAAGTCAAATACATTCTACAAAGCTAATTGAATCATATAAAAGTCAAATACATTCTACAAAGCTAATTGAATTAAATTAAAGTCAAACACATTCAAACAAAGCTATTTGAATCAAATGAAAGTCAAACACATTCAAACAAAGCTATTTGAATCAAATGAGAGTCAAATACATGAAAACAAAGCTAATTAAATCAAATAAAAGTCTAATACATTCTACAAAGCTAATTGAATTTAACGAAAGTCAAACACATTCAAACAAAGCTATTTGAATCAAATGAAAGTCAAATACATTCTACTAAGCTAATTGAATCAAATGAAAGTCAAACACATTCAAACAAAGCTATTTGAATCAAATGACAGTCAAATACATTCTACAAAGCTAATTGTATCAAATGAAAGTCAAACACATTCAAACAAAGCTATTTGAATCAAATGAAAGTGAAATGCATTCTACAAAGCTAATTGAATCAAATGAAAGTGAAACACATTCATACAAAGCTAATTGAATCAAATGAAAGTCAAACACATTCAAATAAAGCTACTTGAATCAAATGAAAGTCAAATACGTTCTACAAAGCTAATTGTATCAAATGAAAGTCAAACACATTCAAACAAAGCTATTTGAATGAATTGAGAGTCAAATACATTAAAACAAAGCTATTTAAATCAAATAAAAGTCTAATACATTCTACAACGCTAATTGAATCAAATGAAAGTCAAACACATTCAAACAAAGCTAATTGAATCAAATGAAAGTCAAACACATTCAAACAAAGCTATTTTAATAAAATGAATGTCGAATACATTCTACAAAGCTAATTAAATCAAATGAAAGTCAAACACATTCAAACAAAGCTATTTGAAGAAAATGAAAGTCAAATACGTTCTACAAAGCAAATTGAATCAAATGAAAGTCAAACACAGTCAAACAAAGTTATTTGATTCAAATGAAAGTCAAATACATTCTACAAAGCTAACTGAATCAAATGAAAGTCAAACATATTCAAAACAAAGCTAATTAAATCAAATAAAAGTCAAATACATTCTACAAAGCTAATTGAATCATATAAAGTCAAATACATTCAAACAAAGCTAATTGAATCAAATGGAAGTCAAATACATTCTACAAAGCTAATGGAATTAAATTAAAGTCAAACACATTCAAAACAAGCTAATTGAATTTAACGAAAGTCAAACACATTCAAATAAAGCTTTCGAATCAAGTGAAAGTCAAATACATTCTACAAAGCTAATTCAAACAAATGAAAGTCAAACACATTCAAACAAAGCTATTTGAATCAAATGAAAGTCAAATACATTCTACTAAGCTAATTGAATCAAATGAAAGTCAAACACATTCAAACAAAGCTATTTGAATCAAATGACAGTCATTTACATTCTACAAAGCTAATTGTATCAAATGAAAGTCAAACACATTCAAACAAAGCTATTTTGAATCAAATGAAAGTGAAATGCATTCTACAAAGCTAATTGAATCAAATGAAAGTCAAACACATTCAAATAAAGCTATTTGAATCAAATGAAAGTCAAATACATTCTACAAAGCTAATTGAATCAAATGAAAGTCAAACACATTCAAACAAAGCTAATTAAATCAAATAAAAGTAAAATACATTCTACAAAGCTAATTGAATCATATAAAAAGTCAAATACATTCTACAAAGCTAATTGAAAAAAATTAAAGTCAAACACATTCAAACAAAGCTATTTGAATCAAATGAAAGTCAAACACATTCAAACAAAGCTATTTGAATCAAATGAGAGTCAAATACATTAAAACAAAGCTAATTAAATCAAATAAAAGTCTAATACATTCTACAAAGCTAATTGAATTTAACGAAAGTCAAAACACATTCAAACAAAGCTATTTGAATCAAATGAAAGTCAAATACATTCTACTAAGCTAATTGAATCAAATGAAAGTCAAACACATTCAAACAAAGCTATTTGAATCAAATGACAGTCAAATACATTCTACAAAGCTAATTGTATCAAATGAAAGTCAAACACATTCAAACAAAGCTATTTGAATCAAATGAAAGTGAAATGCATTCTACAAAGCTAATTGAATCAAATGAAAGTAAAATACATTCAAACAAAGCTAATTGAATCAAGTGAAAGTCAAACACATTCAAATAAACCTACTTGAATCAAATGAAAGTCAAATACGTTCTATAAAGCTAATTGTATCAAATGAAAGTCAAACACAATCAAATAAAGCTATTTGAGTCAAATGAAAGTCAAACACATTCAAACAAAGTTGTTTAAATTAAATGAATGTGAAATGTATTCTTCAAAGCTAATTGAATCAAATGAAAGTTAAACGCATTCAAACAAAGCTATTTGAATCAAATGAAAGTCAAACACATTCAAACAAAGCTAATTGAATCAAATAAAAGTCAAATACATTCAACAAAGCTAATTGAATCAAATGAAAGTCAAACACATTCAAACAAAGCTATTTGAATCAAATGAAAGTCAAGCACATTCAAACAAAGCTATTTTAATCCAATGAAAGTCAATTACATTCTACAAAGCTAATTGAATCAAATGAAAGCCAAACACATTCAAACAAAGCTATTTGAATCAAATGAAAGTCAAACACATTCAAACAAAGCTATTTGAATCAAATGAGAAGTCAAATACATTAACACAAAGCTAATTAAATCAAATAAAAGTCAAAATACATTCTACAAAGCTAATTGAATTATATTAAAGTCAATCACATTCAAAACAAAGCTAATTGAATCAAATGAAAGTCAAACACATTCAAACAAAGATTTCGAATCAAATGAAAGTAAAATACATTCTACAAAGCTCATTGAATCAAATGAAAGTCAAACACATTCAAACAAAGCTATTTTAATAAATGAATGTCAAATACATTCTACAAAGCTAATTGAATCAAATGAAAGTCAAACACATTCAAATAAAGCTATTTGAATCAAATAAAATTCAAATACATTCTACAAAGCTAATTGAATCAAATGAAAGTCAAACACATTTAAACAAAGCTAATTAAATCAAATAAAAGTCAAATACATTCTACAAAGCTAATTGAATCATATAAAGTCAAATGCATTCAAACAAAGCTAATTGAATCAAATGGAAGTCAAATACATTCTACAAAGCTAATGGAATTAAATTAAAGTCAAACACATTCAAAACAAGCTAATTGAATTTAACGAAAGTCAAACACATTCAAATAAAGCTTTCGAATCAAGTGAAAGTCAAATACTTTCTACAAAGCTAATTGAAACAAATGAAAGTCAAACACATTCAAACAAAGATATTTGAATCAAATGAAACTCAAATACATTCTACTAAGCTAATTGAATCAAATGAAAGTCAAACACATTCAAACAAAGCTATTTGAATCAAATGACAGTCATTTACATTCTTCAAGCTAAATGTATCAAATGAAAGTCAAACACATTCAAACAAAGCTATTTGAATCAAATGAAAGTGAAATGCATTCTACAAAGCTAATTGAATCAAATGAAAGTCAAACACATTCAAATAAAGCTATTTGAATCAAATGAAAGTCAAATACATTCTACAAAGCTAATTGAATCAAATGAAAGTCAAACACATTCAAACAAGCTAATTAAATCAAATAAAAGTCAAATACATTCTACAAAGCTAATTGAATCATATAAAAAGTCAAATACATTCAAACAAAGCTAATTGAATCAAATGGAAGTCAAATACATTCTACAAAGCTAATTGAATCAAATGAAAGTCAAACACATTCAAACAAAGCTAATTGAATCAAATGAAAGTCAAACACATTCAAAATAAAGCTACTTGAATCAAATGAAAGTCAAATACGTTCTACAAAGCTAATTGTATCAAATGAAAGTCAAACGCAATCAAATAAAGCAATTTGAGTCAAATGAAGTCAAACACATTCAAACAAAGTTGTTTAAATTAAATGAATGTGAAATGTATCCTTCAAAGCTAATTGAATCAAATGAAAGTTAAACGCATTCAAACAAAGCTATTTGAATCAAATGAAAGTCAAACACATTCAACAAAGCTAATTGAATCAAATAAAAGTCAAATACATTCAACAAAGCTAATTGAATCAAATGAAAGTCAAACACATTCAAACAAAGCTAATTGAATCAAATGAAAGTCAAGCACATTCAAACAAAACTATTTTAATCCAATGATAGTCAATTACATTCTACAAAGCTAATTGAATCAAAATGAAAGTCAAACACATTCAAACAAAGCTATTTGAATCAAATGAGAGTCAAATACATTAAAACAAAGCTAATTAAATCAAATAAAAGTCAAATACATTCTACAAAGCTAATTGAATTAAATTAAAGTCAAACACATTCAAACAAAGCTATTTGAATCAAATGAAAGTCAAACACATTCAAACAAAGCTATTTGAATCAAATGAGAGTCAAATACATTAAAACAAAACTAATTAAATCAAATAAAAGTCTAATACATTCTACAAAGCTAATTTAATTAAATTAAAGTCAATCACATTCAAACAAAGCTAATTGAATTAAATTAAAGTCAATCACATTCAAACAAAGCTAATTGAATCAAATGAAAGTCAAACACATTCAAACAAAGATTTGAATCAAAATGAAAGTCAAATACATTCTACAAAGCTCATTGAATCAAATGAAAAGTCAAACACATTAAAACAAAGCATTATGAATCAAATGAAAGTCAAATACATTCTATAAAGCTACTTGAACCAAATGAAAGTCAAACACATTCAAATAAAGCTACTTGAATCAAATGAAAGTCAAATACGTTCTACAAAGCTAATTGAATCAAATGGAAGTCAAATACATTCTACAAAGCTAATGGAATTAAATTAAAGTCAAACACATTCAAAACAAGCTAATTGAATTTAACGAAAGTCAAACACATTCAAATAAAGCTTTCGAATCAAGTGAAAGTCAAATACATTCTACAAAGCTAATTGAAACAAATGAAAGTCTAACACATTCAAACAAAGCTATTTGAATCAAATGAAAGTAAAATACATTCTACTAAGCTAATTGAATCAAATGAAAGTCAAACACATTCAAACAAAGCTATTTGAATCAAATGACAGTCATTTACATTCTACAAAGCTAAACGTATCAAATGAAAGTCAAACACATTCAAACAAAGCTATTTGAATCAAATGAAAGTGAAATGCATTCTACAAAAGCTAATTGTATCAAATGAAAGTCAAACACATTCAAATAAAGCTATTTGAATCAAATGAGAGTCAAATACATTCTACAAAGCTAATTGAATCAAATGAAAGTCAAACACATTCAAACAAAGCTAATTAAATCAAATAAAAGTCAAATACATTCTACAAAGCTAATTGAATCATATAAAAGTCAAATACATTCAAACAAAGCTAATTGAATCAAATGGAAGTCAATTACATTCTACAAAGCTAATTGAATCAAATGAAAGTCAAACACATTCAAACAAAGCTATTTGAATCAAATGAGAGTCAAATACATTTAAAACAAAGCTAATTAAATCAAATAAAAGTCTAATACATTCTACAAAGCTAATTGAATTTAACGAAAGTCAAACACATTCAAACAAAGCTATTTGAATCAAATGAAAGTCAAATACATTCTAACTAAGCTAATTGAATCAAATAAAGTCAAACACATTCAAACAAAGCTATATGAATCAAATGACAGTCAAATACATTCTACAAAGCTAATTGTATCAAATGAAAGTCAAACACATTCAAACAAAGCTATTTGAATCAAATGAAAGTGAAATGCATTCTACAAAGCTAATTGAATCAAACGAAAGTGAAACACATTCAAACAAAGCTAATTGAATCAAATGAAAGTCAAACACATTCAAAAAAAGCTACTTGAATCAAATGAAAGTCAAATACATTCTATAAAGCTAATTGAATCAAATGAAAGTCAAATACATTCTACAAAAGCTAGTGAATCAAATGAAAGTTAAAACACATTCAAACAAAGCTATTTGAATCAAAATGACATCATTTACATTCTAAAGCTAAACGTATAAATGAAAGTCAAACACATTCAACAAAGCTATTTGAATCAAATGAAAGTGAAATGCATTTCAAAAGCTAATTGTATCAAATGAAAGTCAAACACATTCAAATAAAGCTATTTGAAATCAAATGAAAAGTCAAATACATTCTACAAAGCTAATTGAATCAAATGAAAAGTCAAACACATTCAAACAAAGCTAATTTAAATCAAATAAAAGTCAAATACATTCTACAAAGCTAATTGAATCATATAAAAGTCAAATACATTCAAACAAAGCTAATTGAATCAAATGGAAGTCAATTACATTCTACAAAGCTAATTGAATCAAATGAAAGTCAAACACATTCAAACAAAGCTATTTGAATCAAATGAGAGTCAAATACATTCATATAAAGCTTTCGAATCAAGTGAAAGTCAAATGCATTCTACAAAGCTAATTGAAACAAATGAAAGTCAAACACATTCAAACAAAAGCTATTTCAATCAAATGAAAGTCAAATACATTCTACTAAAGCTAATTGAAATCAAATGAAAGTCAAACACATTCAAACAAAGCTATTTGAATCAAATGACAGTCAAAGACATTCAAACAAAGCTATTTGAATCAAATGAGAGTCAAAACATAAAACAAAGCTAATTAAATCAAATAAAAGTCTAATACATTCTACAAAGCTAATTGAATTAAAATAAAGTCAAACCCATTCAAACAAAGCTAATTGAATCAAATGAAAGTCAAACACATTCAAACAAAGATTTCGAATCAAAATGAAAGTCAAATACATCTACAAAAAATCAGTGAATCAAATGAAAGTCAAAACACATTCAAACAAAGCTATTTTAATAAAATGAAATGTCAAATACATTCTACAAAGCTAATTGAATCAAATGAAAGTCAAACACATTCAAATAAAGCTATTTGAATCAAATGAAAGTCAAATACATTCAAACAAAGCTAATTAAATCAAATAAAAGTCAAATACATTCTACAAAGCTAATTGAATCATATAACAGTCAAATGCATTCAAACAAAGCTAATTGAATCAAATGGAAGTTAAATACATTCTACAAAGCTAATGGAATTAAATTAAAGTCAAACACATTCAAAACAAGCTAATTGAATTTAACGAAAGTCAAACACATTCCAATAAAGCTTTCGAATCAAGTGAAAGTCAAATACATTCTACAAAGCTAATTGAAACAAATGAAAGTCAAACACATTCAAACAAAGCTATTTGAATCAAATGAAAGTCAAATACATTCTACTAAGCTAATTGAATCAAATGAAAGTCAAACACATTCAAACAAAGCTATTTGAATCAAATGGCAGTCATTTACATTCTACAAAGCTAATTGTATCAAATGAAAGTCAAACACATTCAAACAAAGCTATTTGAATCAAATGAAAGTGAAATGCATTCTACAAAGCTAATTGAATCAATTGAAAGTCAAACACATTCAAATAAAGCTATTTGAATCAAATGAAAGTCAAATACATTCTACAAAGCTGATTGAATCAAATGAAAGTCAAACACATTCAAACAAAGCTAATTAAATCAAATAAAAGTCTAATACATTCTACAAAGCTAATTGAATCATATAAAAGTCAAATACATTCAAACAAAGCTAATTGAATCAAATGGAAGTCAAACACATTCTACAAAGCTAATTGAATTAAATTAAAGTCAAACACATTCAAAACAAGCTAATTGAATTTAACGAAAGTCAAACACATTCAAACAAAGCTATTTGAATCAATTGAGAGTCAAATACATTAAAACAAAGCTAATTAAATCAAATAAAAGTCTAATACATTCTACAAAGCTAATTGAATTTAACGAAAGTCAAACACATTCAAACAAAGCTATTTGAATCAAATGAAAGTGAAATGCATTCTACAAAGCTAATTGAATCAATTGAAAGTCAAACACATTCAAATAAAGCTATTTGAATCAAATGAAAGTCAAATACATTCTACAAAGCTGATTGAATTCAAATGAAAGTCAAACACATTCAAACAAAGCTAATTAAATCAAATAAAAGTCTAATACATTCTACAAAGCTAATTGAATCATATAAAAGTCAAATACATTCAAACAAAGCTAATTGAATATCAAATGGAAGTCAAACACATTCTACAAAGCTAATTGAATTAAATTAAAGTCAAACACATTTCAAAACAAGCTAATTGAATTTAACGAAAGTCAAACACATTCAAACAAAGCTATTTGAATCAATTGAGAGTCAAATACATTAAAACAAAGCTAATTAAATCAAATAAAAGTCTAATACATTCTACAAAGCTAATTGAATCAAATGAAAGTCAAACACATTCAAACAAAGCTAATTGAATCAAATGAAAGTCAAACACATTCAAACAAAGCTATTTTTAATAAAATGAATGTCGAATACATTCTACAAAGCTAATTAAATCAAATGAAAGTCAAACACATTCAAACAAAGCTATTTGAAGAAAATGAAAGTCAAATACATTCTACAAAGCAAATTGAATCAAATGAAAGTCAAACACAGTCAAACAAAGTTATTTGATTCAAATGAAAGTCAAAGACATTCTACAAAGCTAACTGAATCAAATGAAAGTCAAACACATTCAAAACAAAGCTAATTAAATCAAATAAAAGTCAAATACATTCTACAAAGCTAATTGAATCATATAAAAGTTAAATACATTCAAACAAAGCTAATTGAATCAAATGGAAGTCAAATACATTCTACAAAGCTAATGGAATTAAATTAAAGTCAAACACATTCAAAACAAGCTAATTGAATTTAACGAAAGTCAAACACATTAAAATAAAGCTTTCGAATCAAGTGAAAGTCAAATACATTCTACAAAGCTAATTCAAAACAAATGAAAGTCAAACACATTCAAACAAAGCTATTTGAATCAAATGAAAGTTCAAATACATTCTACTAAGCTAATTGAATCAAAATGAAAGTCAAACACATTCAAACAAAGCTATTTGAATCAAATGACAGTCATTTACATACTACAAAGCTAATTGTATCAAATGAAAGTCAAACACATTCAAACAAAGCTATTTGAATCAAATTAAAGTGAAATGCATTCTACAAAGCTAATTGAATCAAATGAAAGTCAAACACATTCAAATAAAGCTATTTGAATCAAATGAAAGTCAAATACATTCTACAAGCTAATTGAATCAAATTAAAGTCAAACACATTCAAACAAAGCTAATTAAATCAAATAAAAGTCAAATACGTTCTACCAAAGCTAATTGAATCATATAAAAAGTCAAATACATTCTACAAAGCTAATTGAATTAAATTAAAGTCAAACACATTCAAACAAACCTATTTGAATCAAATGAAAGTCAAACACATTCAAACAAAGCTATTTGAATCAAATGAGAGTCAAATACATTAAAACAAAGCTAATTAAATCAAATAAAAGTCTAATACATTCTACAAAGCTAATTGAATTTAACGAAAGTCAAACACATTCAAACAAAGCTATTTGAATCAAATGAAAGTAAAATACATTCTACTAAGCTAATTGAATCAAATGAAAGTCAAACACATTCAAACAAAGCTATTTGAATCAAATGACAGTCAAATACATTCTACAAAGCTAATTGTATCAAATGAAAGTCAAACACATTCAAACAAAGCTATTTGAATCAAATGAAAGTGAAATGCATTCTACAAAGCTAATTGAATCAAATGAAAGTGAAACACATTCAAACAAAAGCTAATTGAATCAAATAAAAGTCAAACACATTCAAATAAAGCTACTTGAATCAAATGAAAGTCAAATACGTTCTAACAAAGCTAATTGTATCAAATGAAAGTCAAACACAATCAAATAAAGCTATTTGAGTCAAATGAAAGTCAAACACATTCAAACAAAGTTGTTTAAATTAAATGAATGTGAAATGTATTCTTCAAAGCTAATTGAATCAAATGAAAGTTAAACGCATTCAAACAAAGCTATTTGAATCAAATGAAAGTCAAACACATTCAAACAAAGCTATTTGAATCAAATAAAAGTCAAATACATTCAACAAAGCTAATTGAATCAAATGAAAGTCAAACACATTCAAACAAAGCTAATTGAATCAAATGAAAGTCAAGCACCATTCAAAACAAAGCTATTTTAATCCAATGAAAGTCAATTACATTCTACAAAGCTAATTGAATCAAATGAAAGCCAAACACATTCAAAACAAAGCTATTTGAATCAAATGAAAGTCAAACACATTCAAACAAAGCTATTTGAATCAAATGAGAGTCAAATACATTAAAACAAAGCTAATTAAATCAAATAAAAGTCAAATACATTCTACAAAGCTAATTGAATTAAATTAAAGTCAATCACATTCAAACAAAGCTAAATTGAATCAAATGAAAGTCAAACACATTCTAACAAAGATTTCGAATCAAATGAAAGTAAAATACATTCTACAAAGCTCATTGAATCAAATGAAAATCAAACACATTCAAACAAAAGCTATTTTAATAAAATGAATGTCAAATGCATTCAAAACAAAGCTAATTGAATCAAATGGAAGTCAAATACATTCTACAAAGCTAATGGAATTAAATTAAAGTCAAACACATTCAAAACAAGCTAATTGAATTTAGCGAAAAGTCAAACACATTCAAACAAAGCTTTTCGAATCAAGTGAAAGTCAAATACATTCTACAAAGCTAATTGAAACAAATGAAAGTCAAACACATTCAAACAAAGATATTTGAATCAAATGACAGTCATTTACATTCTTCAAAGCTAAATGTATCAAATGAAAGTCAAACACATTCAAACAAAGCTATTTGAATCAAATGAAAGTGAAATGCATTCTACAAAGCTAATTGAATCAAATGAAAGTCAAACACATTCAAATAAAGCTATTTGAATCAAATGAAAGTCAAATACATTCTACAAAGCTAATTGAATCAAATGAAAGTCAAACACATTCAAACAAAGCTAATTAAATCAAATAAAAGTCAAATACATTCTACAAAGCTAATTGAATCATATAAAAGTCAAATACATTCAAACAAAGCTAATTGAATCAAATGGAAGTCAAATACATTCTACAAAGCTAATTGAATCAAATGAAAGTCAAACACATTCAAACAAAGCTATTTGAATCAAATGAGAGTCAAATACATTAAAACAAAGCTAATTAAATCAAATAAAAGTCTAATACATTCTACAAAGCTAATTGAATTTAACGAAAGTCAAACACATTCAAACAAAGCTATTTGAATCAAATGAAGTCAAATACATTCTACTAAGCTAATTGAATCAAATGAAAGTCAAACACATTCAAACAAAGCTATTTGAATCAAATGACAGTCAAATACATTCTACAAAGCTAATTGTATCAAATGAAAGTCAAACACATTCAAACAAAGCTATTTGAATCAAATGAAAGTGAAATGCATTCTACAAAGCTAATTGAATCAAATGAAAGTGAAACACATTCAAACAAAGCTAATTGAATCAAATGAAAGTCAAACACATTCAAATAAAGCTACTTGAATCAAATGAAAGTCAAATACGTTCTACAAAGCTAATTGTATCAAATGAAAGTCAAACGCAATCAAATAAAGAATTTGAGTCAAATGAAAGTCAAACACATTCAAACAAAGTTGTTTAAATTAAATGAATGTGAAATGTATTCTTCAAAGCTAATTGAATCAAATGAAAGTTAAACGCATTCAAACAAAGCTATTTGAATCAAATGAAAGTCAAACACATTCAAACAAAGCTAATTGAATCAAATAAAAGTCAAATACATTCAACAAAGCTAATTGAATCAAATGAAAGTCAAACACATTCAAACAAAGCTAATTGAATCAAAGGAAAGTCAAGCACATTCAAACAAAGCTATTTAATCCAATGAAAGTCAATTACATTCTACAAAGCTAATTGAATCAAATGAAAGTCAAACACATTCAAACAAAGCTATTTGAATCAAATGAAAGTCAAACACATTCAAACAAAGCTATTTGAATCAAATGAGAGTCAAATACATTAAAACAAAGCTAATTAAATCAAATAAAAGTCAAATACATTCTACAAAGCTAATTGAATTAAATTAAAGTCAAACACATTCAAACAAAGCTATTTGAATCAAATGAAAGTCAAACACATTCAAAACAAAGCTATTTGAATCAAATGAGAGTCAAATACATTAAAACAAAGCTAATTAAATCAAATAAAAGTCTAATACATTCTACAAAGCTAATTGAATTAAATTAAAGTCAATCACATTCAAACAAAGCTAATTGAATTAAATTAAAGTCAATCACATTCAAACAAAGCTAATTGAATCAAATGAAAGTCAAACACATTCAAACAAAGATTTCGAATCAAATGAAAGTCAAATACATTCTACAAAGCTCATTGAATCAAATGAAAGTCAAACACATTAAAACAAAGCTATTTGAATCAAATGAAAGTCAAATACATTCTATAAAGCTAATTGAATCAAATGAAAGTCAAACACATTCAAACAAAGCTATTTGAATCAAATGAAAGTCAAATACATTCTACAAAGCTAGTTGAATCAAATGAAAGCCAAACACATTCAAATAAAGCTACTTGAATCAAATGAAAGTCAAACACATTCAAATAAAGCTACTTGAATCAAATGAAAGTCAAATACGTTCTACAAAGCTAATTGAATCAAATGGAAGTCAAAACATTCTACAAAGCTAATGGAATTAAATTAAAGTCAAACACATTCAAAACAAGCTAATTGAATTTAACGAAAGTCAAACACATTCAAATAAAGCTTTCGAATCAAGTGAAAGTCAAATACATTCTACAAAGCTAATTGAAACAAATGAAAGTCAAACACATTCAAAAATCACATTCAAACAAAGCTAATTGAATTAAATTAAAGTCAATCACATTCAAACAAAGCTAATTGAATCAAATGAAAGTCAAACACATTCAAACAAAGATTTGAATCAAATGAAAGTCAAATACATTCTACAAAGAATCAAATGAAAGTCAAACACATTAAACAAAGCTATTTGAATCAAATGAAAGTCAAATACATTCAAGCTAATTGAATCAAATGAAAGTCAAACACATTCAAACAAAGCTATTTGTATCAAAATGAAAGTCAAATACATTCTACAAAGCTAGTTGAATTAAATGAAAGTCAAACACATTCAAATAAAGCTACTTGAATCAAATGAAAGTCAAACACATTCAAATAAAGCTACTTGAATCAAATGAAAAAAGTTCAAAGTTTAGCGTTCTACAAAGCTAATTGTATCAAATGAAAGTCAAACGCAATCAAATAAAGCAATTTGAGTCAAATGAAAGTCAAACACATTCAAACAAAGTTTGTTTAAATTAAATGAATGTGAAATGTATTTCTTCAAAGCTAATTGAATCAAATGAAAGTTAAACGCATTCAAACAAAAGCTATTTGAATCAAATGAAAGTCAAACACATTCAAACAAAGCTAATTGAATCAAATAAAAGTCAAATACATTCAACAAAGCTAATTGAATCAAATGAAAGTCAAACACATTCAAACAAAGCTAATTGAATCAAAGGAAAGTCAAGCACATTCACACAAAGCTATTTAAATCCAATGAAAGTCAAATTACATTCTACAAAGCTAATTGAATCAAATGAAAGTCAAACACATTCAAACAAAGCTATTTGAATCAAATGAAAGTCAAACACATTCAAAACAAAGCTATTTTGAATCAAATGAGAGTCAAATACATTAAAACAAAGCTAATTAAAATCAAAATAAAAGTCAAATACATTCTACAAAGCTAATTGAATTAAATTAAAGTCAAACACATTCAAACAAAGCTATTTGAATCAAATGAAAGTCAAACACATTCAAACAAAGCTATTTGAATCAAATGAGAGTCAAATACATTAAAACAAAGCTAATTAAATCAAATAAAAGTCTAATACATTCTACAAAGCTAATTGAATTAAATTAAAGTCAATCACATTCAAACAAAGCTAATTGAATTAAAATTAAAGTCAATCACATTCAAACAAAGCTAATTGAATCAAATGAAAGTCAAACACATTCAAACAAAGATTTCGAAATCAAATGAAAGTCAAATACATTCTACAAAGCTCATTGAATCAAATGAAAGTCAAACACATTAAAACAAAGCTATTTGAATCAAATGAAAGTCAAATACATTCTATAAAGCTAATTGAATCAAATGAAAGTCAAACACATTCAAACAAAGCTATTTGTATCAAATGAAAGTCAAATACATTCTACAAAGCTAGTTGAATCAAATGAAAAGCCAAACACATTCAAATAAAGCTACTTGAATCAAATGAAAGTCAAACACATTCAAATAAAGCTACTGAATCAAATGAAAAGTCAAATACGTTCTACAAAGCTAATTGAATCAAATGGAAGTCAAATACATTCTACAAAGCTAATGGAATTAAATTAAAGTCAAACACATTCAAAACAAGCTAATTGAATTTAACGAAAGTCAAACACATTCAAATAAGCTTTCGAATCAAGTGAAAGTCAAATACATTCTACAAAGCTAACTGAAACAAATGAAAGTCAAAACACATTTTTAACAAGAGCTATTTGAATCAAATGAAAGTTAAATACATTCTACTAAGCTAATTGAATCAAATGAAAGTCAAACACATTCAAACAAAGCTATTTGAATCAAATGACAGTCATTTACATTCTACAAAGCTAAATCAAATGAAAGTCAAACACATTCAAACAAAGCTATTTGAATCAAATGAAAGTGAAATGCATTCAAAGCTAATCAAATGAAAGTCAAACACATTCAAATAAAGCTATTTGAATCAAATGAAAGTCAAATACATTCTACAAAAGCTAATTGAATCAAATGAAAGTCAAACACATTCAAACAAAGCTAATTAAATCAAATAAAAGTCAAATACATTCTACAAAGCTAATTGAATCATATAAAAGTCAAATACATTCAAACAAAAGCTAATTGAATCAAATGGAAGTCAATTACATTCTACAAAGCTAATTGAATCAAATGAAAGTCAAACACATTCAAACAAAAGCTATTTGAATCAAATGAGAGTCAAATACATTAAAACAAAGCTAATTAAATCAAATAAAAGTCTAATACATTCTACAAAGCTAATTGAATTTAACGAAAGTCAAACACATTCAAACAAAGCTATTTGAATCAAATGAAAGTCAAATACATTCTACAAAGCTAATTGAATCAAATGAAAGTCAAACACATTCAAACAAAGCTATTTGAATCAAATGAAGTCAAATACATTCTACAAAGCTAATTGTATCAAATAAAAGTCAAACACATTCAAACAAAGCTATTTGAATCAAATGAAAGTGAAATGCATTCTACAAAGCTAATTGAATCAAACGAAAGTGAAACACATTCAAACAAAGCTAATTGAATCAAATGAAAGTCAAACACATTCAAATAAAGCTATTTGAATCAAATGAAAGTCAAATACATTCTACAAAGCTAATTGTATCAAATGAAAGTCAAACGCAATCAAATAAAGCTAAAGTCAAATGAAAGTCAAACACATTCAAACAAAGTTTTTAAATTAAATGAATGTGAAATGTATTCTTCAAAGCTAATTGAATCAAATGAAAGTTAAACGCATTCAAACAAAGCTATTTGAATCAAATGAAAGCATTCACAAAGCTAATTGAATCAAATGAAAGTCAAATACATTCAACAAAGCTAATTGAATCAAATGAAAGTCAAACACATTCAAACAAAGCTAATTGAATCAAATGAAAGTCTAGCACATTCAAACAAAGCTATTTTAATCGAATGAAAGTCAATACATTCTACAAAGCTAATTGAATCAAATGAAAGTCAAACACATTCAAACAAAGCTATTGAATCAAATGAAAGTCAAACACATTCAAACAAAGCTATTTGAATCAAATGAGAGTCAAATACATTAAAACAAAGCTAATTAAATCAAATAAAAGTCTAATACATTCAAAGCTAATTGAATTAAATTAAAGTCAAACACATTCAAGCAAAGCTAATTGAATCAAATGAAAGTCAAACACATTCAAACAAAGATTTCGAATCAAATGAAAGTCAAATACATTCTACAAAGCTCATTGAATTAAATGAAAGTCAAACACATTCAAACAAAGCTATTTTAATAAAATGAATGCCAAATACATTCTACAAAGCTAATTGAACCAAATGAAAGTCAAACACATTCAAATAAAGCTATTTGAATCAAATGAAAGTCAAATACATTCTACAAAGCTAATTGAATCAAATGAAAGTCAAACACATTCAAACAAAGCTAATTAAATCAAATAAAAGTCAAATACATTCTACAAAGCTAATTGAATCATATAAAAGTCAAATACATTCAAACAAAGCTAATTGAATCAAATGAAAGTCAAATACAATCTACAAAGCTAATGGAATTAAATTAAAGTCAAATACATTCAAAACAAGCAACGAAAGTCAAACACAAAGCTTTCGAATCAAGTGAAAGTCAAATGCATTCTACAAAGCTAATTGAAACAAATGAAAGTCAAACACATTCAAACAAAGCTATTTGAATCAAATGAAAGTCAAATACATTCTAAGCTAATTGAATCAAATGAAAGTCAAACACATTCAAACAAAGCTATTTGAATCAAATGAAAGTCAAAACATTCAAACAAAGCTATTTGAATCAAATAAAGTCAAATACATTAAAACAAAGCTAATTAAATCAAATAAAGTCAATACATTCTACAAAGCTAATTGAATTAAAATAAAGTCAAACCCATTCAAACAAAGCTAATTGAATCAAATGAAAATCAAACACATTCAAACAAAGATTTCGAATCAAATGAAAGTCAAATACATTCTACAAAGCTCAGTGAATCAAATGAAAGTCAAACACATTCAAACAAAGCTATTTTAATAAAATGAAGTCAAATACATTCTACAAAGCTAATTGAATCAAATGAAAGTCAAACACATTCAAATAAAGCTATTTGAATCAAATGAAAGTCAAATACATTCTAAAAAGCTAATTGAATCAAATGAAAGTCAAACACATTCAAACAAAGCTAATTAAATCAAATAAAAGTCAAATACATTCTACAAAGCTAATTGAATGAATAAAGTCAAATGCATTCAAACAAAGCTAATTGAATCAAATGGAAGTCAAATACATTCTACAAAGCTAATGGAATTAAATTAAAGTCAAACACATTCAAAACAAGCTAATTGAATTTAACGAAAGTCAAACACATTCCAATAAAGCTTTCGAATCAAGTGAAAGTCAAATACATTCTACAAAGCTAATTGAAACAAATGAAAGTCAAACACATTCAAACAAAGCTATTTGAATCAAATGAAGTCAAATACATTCTACAAAGCTAATTGAATCAAATGAAAGTCAAACACATTCAAACAAAGCTAATTAAATCAAATAAAAGTCAAATACATTCTACAAAGCTAATTGAATCATATAAAAGTCAAATACATTCAAACAAAGCTAATTGAATCAAATGGAAGTCAAAATACATTCCACAAAGCTAATGAATTAAATTAAAGTCAACACATTCAAAACAAGATAATTAAATTTAATGAAAGTCAAATACATTCTACTAAGCTAATTGAATCAAATGAAAGTTAAACACATTCAAACAAAGCTATTTGAATCAAATGAAAATCATTTACATTCTACAAAGCTAATTGTATCAAATGAAAGTCAAACACATTCAAACAAAGCTATTTGAATCAAATGAAAGTGAAATGCATTCTACAAAGCTAATTGAATCAAATGAAAGTCAAACACATTCAAACAAAGCTATTTTAATAAAATGAATGTCAAATACATTCTACAAAGCTAATTGAATCAAATGAAAGTCAAACACATCAAATAAAGCTATTGAATCAAATAAAGTCAAATACATTCTACAAAGCTAATTGAATCAAATGAAAGTCAAACACATTCAAACAAAGCTAATTAAATCAAATAAAAGTCAAATACATTCTACAAAGCTAATTGAATCATATAAAAGTAAATACATTCAAAAAAGCTAATTGAATCAAATGGAAGTCAAATACATTACAAGCTAATGAATTAAATTAAAGTCAAACACATTCAAAAACAAGCTAATTGAATTTAACGAAAGTCAAACACATTCAAAGCATTCGAATCAAAGTCAAAATACATTCAAACAAAGCTATTTGAATCAAATAAAGTCAAATACATTCTACTAAGCTAATTGAATCAAATGAAAGTCAAACACATTCAAACAAAGCTATTTGAATCAAATGACAGTCATTTACATTCTACAAAGCTAATTGTATCAAATGAAAGTCAAAACACATTCAAACAAAGCTATTTGAATCAAATGAAAGTGAAATGCATTCTACAAAGCTAATTGAATCGAATGAAAGTCAAACACATTCAAATAAAGCTATTTGAATCAAATGAAAGTCAAATACATTCTACAAAGCTAATTGAATCAAATGAAAGTCAAACACATTCAAACAAAGCTAATTAAATCAAATAAAAGTCTACATTCTACAAAGCTAATTGAATCATATAAAAGTCAAATACATTCTACAAAGCTAATTGAACAAATGAAAGTCAAACACAAAATAAAGCTATTTGAATCAAATGAAAGTCAAATACATTCTACAAATCTAATTGAATCAAATGAAAGTCAAACACATTCAAACAAAGCTAATTAAATCAAATAAAAGTCAAATACATTCTACAAAGCTAATTGAATCATATAAAAGTCAAATACATTCAAACAAAGCTAATTGAATCAAATGAAAGTCAAATACAATCTACAAAGCTAATGGAATTAAATTAAAGTCAAATACATTCAAAACAAGCTAATTGAATTTAACGAAAGTCAAACACATTCATATAAAGCTTTCGAATCAAGTGAAAGTCAAATGCATTCTACAAAGCTAATTGAAACAAATGAAAGTCAAACACATTCAAACAAAGCTATTTGAATCAAATGAAAGTCAAATACATTCTACAAAGCTAATTGAATCAAATGAAAGTCAAACACATTCAAACAAAGCTATTTGAATCAAATGAAAGTCAAACACATTCAAACAAAGCTATTTGAATCAAATAAGAGTCAAATACATTAAAACAAAGCTAATTAAATCAAATAAAAGTCTAATACATTCTACAAAGCTAATTGAATTAAAATAAAGTCAAACCCATTCAAACAAAGCTAATTGAATCAAATGAAAATCAAACACATTCAAACAAAGATTTCGAATCAAATGAAAGTCAAATACATTCTACAAAGCTCAGTGAATCAAATGAAAGTCAAACACATTCAAACAAAGCTATTTTAAAAAATGAATGTCAAATACATTCTACAAAGCTAATTGAATCAAATGAAAGTCAAACACATTCAAATAAAGCTATTTGAATCAAATGAAAGTCAAATACATTCTAAAAAGCTAATTGAATCAAATGAAAGTCAAACACATTCAAACAAAGCTAATTAAATCAAATAAAAGTCAAATACATTCTACAAAGCTAATTGAATGAGTCAAATGCATTCAAACAAAGCTAATTGAATCAAATGGAAGTCAAATACATTCTACAAAGCTAATGGAATTAAATTAAAGTCAAACACATTCAAAACAAGCTAATTGAATTTAACGAAAGTCAAACACATTCCAATAAAGCTTTCGAATCAATGAAAGTCAAATACATTCTACAAAGCTAATTCAAATGAAAGTCAAACACATTCAAACAAAGCTATTTGAATCAAATGAATGTCAATACATTCTACAAAGCTAATTGAATCAAATGAAAGTCAAACACATTCAAACAAAGCTAATTAAATCAAATAAAGTCAAATACATTCTACAAAGCTAATTGA